>NC_057799.1:64217754-64246105 GCF_018294505.1 Triticum aestivum
GCTCACTGTTCATCCAATCGATCGGCTTCAGTTAGCAGCAGTAGCGAAGGAATCGCTCGATCGGGTTCGGTTAACAACCATCGATCGATCGCTCGGGTTCAGTAACGCGTAGCCTGCAGTGCAATTGCTCGGGTTCAGTTAGATCCCAACGCCTCGCTCGGGTTCAGTTAGAGCCAACGCCTCGCACACACGCGCGTACGTGTACGAGAGAAACGCGCATCGCTCGGCCCCCGACCTCCCACCGTAACCGGGAACTCCCCGAAATTTTCCTCTCCCTTGCTTCTACCATGGTTTTTTCCGTCATGGACGGCCCAAAGAATGTCATGCAGCTGCGTC
This sequence comes from Triticum aestivum, assembly GCF_018294505.1. NCBI lineage: Eukaryota > Viridiplantae > Streptophyta > Magnoliopsida > Poales > Poaceae > Triticum > Triticum aestivum. The sequence goes on from NC_057799.1 coordinate 64,218,091, forward strand.
TCCGGCCCGCCCAGGACGAAAAGCCTATTTTCTGTCATGATTTTTTGTCATAGAAGTAGGAGCCCACCACATCTATGATGACACCGGGTTTTCTCACAATTATCGTCATAGAAGTGCCATATGTATGACAGAAAAAAATCGTTCGACCCAAAATGTCACGGATGTGTCTTTTTTTGTAGTGGAGAGAGAGAGAGATCAAACACATAGCTACAGGTACATACCCTCAGCCCCGAGGGTGAACTACTCCCTCCTCGTCATGGAGAGCACCGGGATGATGAAGATGGCCACCGGTGATGGTTTCCCCCTTCGGCACGGTGCCGGAACAGGGTCCCGATTGGTTTTTGGTGGCTACAAAGGCTTGCGGCGGCGGAACTCCCGATCTAGGTTTATTTCTGGGGGTTTCTGTATTTATAGGAATTTTTGGTGTCGGTTTCGCGTCAGGGGGGCCACGAGTCAACCACAAGGTCAGAGGGCGTGCCCAGGGGGTAGGGAGCGCCCTCCACCCTTGTGGAGGCCTCGTGGCTCTTCTGGCCCAACTCTTTTGCTTCGGGGGCTTCTTCTGGTCCATAAAAAATCACCGTAAATTTTCAGCTCAATTGGACTCCGTTTGATATTCCTTTTCTACGAAACTCAAAAACAAGGAAAAAACAGAAACTAGCACTGGGCTCTAGGTTAATAGGTTAGTCCCAAAAATCATATAAAATAGCATAAAAATACATATAAAACATCCAAGATTGATAATATAATAGCATGGAACAATCAAAAATTATAGATACGTTGCAGACATATCAGTAAGACCAAGCACATCACATAAAGATTTTGGAATTGTAGAAACACTAGCACCCAAGTCACATAAATAAAAACACTCTTAATTTTTAATCTTGACTTTGATAGTAGGTTCCCATTCATCATGTAATTTTCCAGGAATTGAAACTTCTAATTCCAACTTTTCTTCTAAAGCTTTCATCATAGCATCAACAATATGTTTAGTAAAAGCTTTCTTTTGTTCATAAGCATGGGGTGAATTTATCATGGATTGCAACAAAGAAATACAATCAATCAAAGAGCAACTATCATAATTAAAGTCTTTGTAATCCAAAAGAGTGGGCACATCACTAGTTAAAGTTTTGACCTCTTCAAACCCATTTTTATCAATTTTCTCAACAAGATTTTCACCCTCCGAATTATCGGGACGCCTTCTAGCTAAAGTTGACTCTTCTCCAGTCCCTCTTTCATCAATCTTAATTCTTCTAAACAAGGAATCAATAGAATAAACACCAATCATTTTAAGATCTTCATCACTTTTATGAAAGCAATCACTAGAAAATGCTTTTTCTAAAATTTCTCTTCTAGCTCTAAGCATAGTGGTTCTTTTCTTACATTCATCCATACAAACATAAAGAGCTTTAATTGATTCCTCAACCTTAGGCACATAAATTTTCATCTTGAGATTTTCTACATCATGAGTAATTCTATCAACACTTCTAGACAAATCATCAATCTTATTCAACTTTTCTTCCATTGTAGCATTGAAAACCTTTTGAGTATTGATAAATTCGTTAATATTATTCTCAAGATCAGAGGTGTTTCTATTATTATTATAAGAAGGATTACCGTAGGAATTACCATAATTATTAGAGGAATTACTAGGAAAAGGCCTAGGATTAAAATTACATCTATAAGCATTGTTATTGAAATTGTTTCACGAGATAAAATTCACATCTACGGAATCACTATTTTGCTCAATCAAAGTAGACAAAGGCACATCATTAAAATCAATAGGGGCACTTTTATTAGCAACCAATTTCATAAGAGCATCAACTTTTTCACTCAAAGAAGAAATTTCTTCAACCGAAATAACTTCTTTACTAGTAGGAGCTCTTTCGGTATGCCCTTGTGAGTAATTTGCCATAATATTATCAAGCAATTTGGTGGCTTTGCCCAAAGTAATTTCCATAAAAGTACCACATGCGGTGCGATCTAAAAGATTACGAGAAACAAAATTCAACCCCGCATAAAAAATTTGTATGGTCATCCAAAGATTTAACCCATGAGTTGGGCAATTCCTTAGCATCAATTTCGTCCTTTCCCAAGATTGTGCAACATGCTCATGTTCAAGTTGCTTGAAATTCATGATCTGGGTTCTAAGGGAAATAATTTTCACGGGCGGAAAATACTTAGTAATAAAAGCATCTTTGCACTTATTCCAAGAATCGATACTATTGCGAGGCAAAGAAGAAAACCAAATTTTTGCATGATCTCGCAAAGAAAACGAGAATAATTTCAACTTCACAACATCATTGTCCACATCTTTTTTCTTTTGCATATCGCATAATTCCATGAATGTGTTAAGATGGGACGCGACATCCTCATTAGGAGTACCGGAAAATTGATCTTGCATAACAAGATTCAGCAAAGCGGTATTAATATCACAAGTCTCCACACTAGTGGTGGGAGGAGAAATCGGAGTGCTAAGAAAATCATTGTTGTTGGTATTTGAGAAATCACGCAATTTGGTGTTCTCTTGAGTCATTTTGACTACACAACAAGATTGCACTAAAGAAACAGATCTTACGAGAAAACGGCGAACGAAAAAGAGGGCGGATAAAACGGCAAATTCTTATGAAGTGGGAGAGAAGAAAATGAGAGGCAAATGGCAAATAATGTAAATTGCGAGGAGATGAGATTTGTGATTAGGAACCAGGTAGATGTTGATGATGTCGCCCCGGCAATGGCGCCAGAAATTCCTTTTGATGTCTGCTAGAATTACGTCGGTATTTCCCCAAAGAGGAAGGGATGATGCAGCACAGCAATGGTAGGTCCCTCAGTGATGATACCAGGGTTATCGAACCAGTAGGAGAACCAAGCAACACTACGTAAATAGCACCTGCACACATATAACAAATACTCGCAACCCAACGTGTTAAAGGGGTTGCCAATCCCTTTCGGCTAACGGCGCCAGAAATTGGCAAAGAGACGGGGTAAAGTTCTAATAGATTAGATAAATAGATCGCAAATCAAATAAAGTGCAGAAAGGTATTTTTGTATTTTTGGTTTAATAGATCTGAAAATAAAAGCAAATAAAAATAGATCGCAAATACAAATATAATAAAGAAGAGATCCGGGGGCCATAGATTTCACTAGTGGCTTCTCTCGAGAAAAATAGCAAACGGTGGGTAAACGAATTACTGTTGAGCAATTGATAAAACTTCAAATAATCATGACGATATCCAGGCAATGATCACTATATAGGCATCACGTCCAAGATTAGTAGACCGACTCCTGCCTACATCTACTACTATTACTCCACACATCGACCGCTATCCAGCATGCATCTAGTGTATTAAGTTGATGGAGAAACGGAGTAATGCAATAAGAACGGTGACATGATGTAGACAAGATCTATTTATGTAGAAATATACCCCATCTAGTTATCCTTAATAGCAACGATACATACGGGTCGGTTCCCCTTATGTCACTGGGATCAAGCACCGTGAGATCGAACCCATCACAAAGCACCTCTTCCCATTCCAAGATAAATAGATCAAGTTGGCTAAACAAAACCCAAATATCAGAGAAGAAATACGAGGCTATAAGCAATCATGCATATAAGAGATCAAAGAAGACTCAAATAAATTTCATGGATAAAAAGATAGATCTGATCATAAACTCAAAGTTCATCGGATCCCAGCAAACACACCACAAAAAGAGTTACATCATATGGATCTCCAAGAGACCATTATATTGAGAATCAAAAGAGAGAGAGAGAGGAAGTCGTCTAGCTACTAACTACGGACCCGTAGGTCTACAAAGAACTACTCACGCATCATCGGAGAGGCACCAATGGGCATGATGAACCCCTCTGTGATGGTGTCTAGATTGGATCTGGTAGTTCTGGAACTTGCGGCGGCTGGAATTGATTTTCGTCGACTCCCTAGGGTTTCTGGAATATTGGGGTATTTATAGAGCAAGGGGCGGTGCGGGAGGCCATCGAGGTGGGAATAACCCACCTGGGCGCGCCTGGGCCTCCAAGCGCGCCCTGGTGGGTTGTGCCCCCTCGGGGCACCACCACCCCCCCCCCCCCAGGTGCTTCTCCGGCCCACTGGATGTCTTCCGGTCCATAAAAATTCCACAAAAAGTTTCGCTGTGTTTGGACTCTGTTTGGTATTGATTTCCTGCGATGTAAAAAACATGCAGAAAGCAGCAATTGGCACTAGGCACTATGTTTAATACGTTAGTACCAAAAAATGATATAAAATGACTATAAAATGATTGTAAAACATCCAAGAATGATAATATAAGAGCATGGAACAAAAATTCTAGATACGTTGGAGACTTATCATTGCTTCCTTTAGTGGTGTCATGTGAACATCGACTACATGACACTTCACCATACTTGGGCCTAAGGGACGGCATTGTGGAGTAGTAATTAGATGATGGGTTGCTAGAGTGACAGAAGCTTAAACCCTAGTTTATGCGATATTTCGTAAGGGGGTGATTTGGATCCATATGTTTCATGCTATGGTTAGATTTATCTTCATTCTTGTTTCGTAGTTGCAGATGCTTGCGAGTGGGGGTAATCATAAGTGGGAGGCTTGTTCAAGTAAGAACATCACCCAAGCACCAGTCCACCCACATATCAAATTATCAAAGTAACGAACATGAATCAAATGAACATGAATCAAACAAACATGATGAAAGTGACTAGATGAATTCCCATGTGTCCTCAAGAACGCTTTGCTTTCTATAAGAGAAAGTTTCGGCCTATCCTTTGCTATAAAAAGTATTGGACTACCTTGTTGCACCTTTGTTAGTATTGCTATTTGTCGCTCACTACAATTACTTTGCTACCAAACTATCTGTTAACGATAATTTTAGTTCATGCAGAAAATACCTTGCTGAAAACCGCTTGTCATGTCCTTCTGCTCCTCGTTGGGTTCGACACTCTTACTTACCGAAAGGACTACGATTGATCCCCTATACTTGTGGGTCATCATCAGGCCGATTAATCATTGTTGGCCCATTAACTTGTGGGCAAACAAAGCCCGGAATTTTGGCCCGTAACCCCTCCCATTCCCCTCTCGCTCGCCAATAGATAGGGTTCAACAAAATAGTAGCATATTTGGGTATATTACATACCTGGGAGCATGAGAGTATGGTATAATACATAAAAAAGACTAGACATATGTTCGTAAGTTCCTATTTTATCTACCGATTAATCCAGTTAATAGGCTAATTCGCCGATTAATCGTTACTCCCAAGCTGGCCGAGCAGCTACCAGTTACTGATTTCCTGAACAGTGGTCACCCTTGCTCTCTCATTTGACCAAATGTATCGTGTCTTCCATTAAGATAAGGCTCGTTTGGCTCTAAGAGGTTTAGCTCTACTCGAAAGCGAGCCAACATTCTTCTGTTAATTCTACTATTGCTCTTATCCTCTAGGTTGACCAGAAGATTGAAGTCTCCCACAACCATCCATGGTCCAACATGAAGGTCACGTATATCCACCAACTCTTGTATGAACTCCAACTTCTCATGTTCAAGTTGTGGCCCATACATGCCCGTGAACCACTATTGTGTCCCGGCAATCGGAATTAACCAGAGCCTGTTGGGGAACATAGTATTTCAAAAAAAATCTACGAGCACGCAAGATCTATCTAGGAGAAGCATAGTAACAAGCGGGGAGAGTGTGTCCACGTACCCTGGTAGACCGAAAGCGGAAGCGTTTAGTAACGCGGTTGATGTAGTCGAACGTCTTCGCGATCCAACCGATCCAAGTACCGAATGTACGGCACCTCCGTGTTCAGCACACGCTCAGCACGATGACATCCCTCGAGCTCTTGATCCAGTTGAGGCCGAGGGAGAGTTCCGTCAGCACGACGGCGTGGCGACGGTGATTATGTACCGGCGCAGGGCTTCGCCTAAGCACTACGACGATATGACCGAGGTGTGTAACTGTGGAGGGGGCACCGCACATGGCCAAGAGAAGGCTTGGTGTGCCTTTGGGGTGCTCCCCTCCCACGTATATAAAGGGGGGAGGAGAGGTGGCCAGCCCAAGGGGGGCGCGCCATGGGGGGAGTCCTAGGATTCGACCCCCTCTTTCCTATTCCCACTAGGAGAAGGAGGGAAGGAGGAGGAGGAGGAGAGAAGGAAAGGGCCCCCCCAACCCTAGTCCAGTTCGGTTTGGTCTTGGGGGGCGTGCGCCTCCACCTGGCCGCCGCCTCCTCTCTCCACTAGGGCCCATGAAGGCCCATTAACTCCCCGGGGGGGTTCCGGTAACCCCCGGTACTCCGGAAAATGTCTGAATCTTTCCGAAACCATTCCGGTGTCCAAATACAGCCTTCCAATATATCAATCTTTATGTCTCGACCATTTCGAGACTCCTCGTCATGTCTGTGATCTCATCCGGGACTCCGAACAAACTTCGGTACATCAAATCACATAACTCATAATACAAATCATCATCGAACGTTAAGCTTGCGGACCCTACGGGTTCGAGAACTATGTAGACATGACCGAGACACATCTCCTGTCAATAACCAATAGCGGAACCTAGATGTTCATATTGGCTCGTACATATTCTACGAAGATCTTTATCGGTCAAACCGCATAACAACATACGTTGTTCCCTTTGTCATCGGTATGTTACTTGCTCGAGATTCGATCGTCGGTATCCTCATACCTAGTTCAATCTCGTTACCGGCAATTCTCTTTACTCGTTCCGTAATGCATCATCCCGCAACTAACTCATTAGTCACATTGCTTGCAAGGCTTATAGTGATGTGCATTACCGAGAGGGCCCAGAGATACCTCTCCGATACATGGAGTGACAAATCCTAATCTCGATCTATGCCAACTCAACAAACACCATCGGAGACACCTATAGAGCATCTTTATAATCACCCAGTTACGTTGTGACGTTTGATAGCACAGTAAGTGTTCCTCCGGTATTCGGGAGTTGCACAATCTCATAGTCAGAGAAACATGTATAAGTCATGATGAAAGCAATAGCAATAAAACTAAACAATCATTAATGCTAAGCTAACAGATGGGTCTTGTCCATCACATCATTCTCTAATGATGTGATCCCATTCATCAAATGACAACACATGTCTATGGCTAGGAAACTTAACCATCTTTGATTAACGAGCTAGTCAAGTAGACGCATACTAGGGACACTTTGTTTGTCTATGTATTCACACATGTACTAAGTTTCCGGTTAATACAATTCTAGCATGAATAATAAACATTTATCATGATATAAGGAAATATAAATAACATCTTTATTATTGCCTCTAGGGCATATTTCCTTCGGAGCCGTGAGACACGTTCGCCACCAAGGCATCCCAAGCCAACAAGATTCCATCATGTGTGCCCACGGCCGGCAAGTAAAAGAAATTCTCAAATTTATTTCCAAGGAAATGCCTCACCACATCAAGGGTTACAACCTCCAACTTTGTTTCTTGTAAGCAAACGATGCTTGGGTTCACTGCAAGGATCACTCGGGACATCACGTTGCTATGTTCCGGTGTGTTCAATCCCCGCAAGTTCCACACTAGGGTCTTGAAAGGCCGCTTATCCATTTGCATAGCCTACAATGAAACCACTTGAACCGGCCACTACTACCTCCAGAGAGAGAGAGAGGAGTTGGGAGAGAGAAGAAGACAAAGGAAGAGGGGGAGGGGGACACGCGGATGGCCTGGTTCTGCAGTGAGGTCTAGCAATTGCCAGCGTTGCTTCGGCAGCGCAGCGGGCCTCCTGGAGGCGTGGGAACGCTCAGGCGCGGCTGCGTACTCATGGGAGCGCATCTGAGTGCTGCCTCGGGCGCCTGACAGTGGCTGGGGGCAAAGAGGACAAGCGGACAATGTCCGGGGCGCCATAGGGAGCGAATCTAAGCCTCATATTGAGATAGATTGGAAGAGGGGATAGGTTTTCGGGATTAGGATCGAGGTGCAGGCTAGTGAGGGTTTTTAGAGGGGGTGGTTGCAAAATGAGAGGGCGGGCTAGATGAGTGGGAGGTTGCCTTCAAAATTCGAATGGAGGGTCTATTTATATGAGGTGGCTTTGGGTGGTTTGCTCTGATTCGTTGGATGGTGATCCGACGGCTTCAACCTGAGAGGATGGGATGTGAAGCTAAGATGGACTATAGTTGTGCACTAGGAGGCTTCCGACCCAACAACATTTTTTATTCGCAAGTGTTTATTAATTAATCCGGCTACTACACCTTGAATATTTGGAAGTTTGGGTATCAAACGGACTCCATTTCGAATGAAATTTAAAAGGTAGCCTCACTAGACAATTATGAGGCCACACAAATAATTCCAACTATATCGAGGACCATTTGGTATATACTTAGAAAATACCTTCATTCATTTAATAAGCGGAGGGTTTGCATCACGGTGATATCTACCCTTGTGCTAACGTTGCAAAATAATTTGGGTTCCTCCCAAATATCACAACAAGGTAGTGTCCGATGGTTGGGGGTTGAATCTTGATCCAGAACAATGCAAGAGAGAAGGGGTTTTGTTACTCACCATTTAACAAATGACAAAATAGAAAATCCAAATTAATTATTCAATTAAACAAATCAAATTTTTAGTGAAGACAAAGCTACAAGATGTTACATATACTTCATAATTTTGTGTATTTGCTTCTAATATTGGTGTTCATTCTACCGGTGGCAACGGCGAATGTTGAGCGAGCATTTTTCCTCCATGAGTTTAGTCACTTGAGAAATGAGATGGATGATAGCCTTTTGGATGATTGTCTAGTTACGTATACATTCAGCGGTTACTTTCAGGCCATGCAAAAACGTAGGCCACAAACATAGTTTTCTTTAATTTTTCAAAGTATGTACCACGTAGACTTCTTTCATGCAAAATTAAGACTTGATTAGGAGTTTTATTACGATTGTAAGACAATATTGATCTATTTATATGTGTTTATTTGGAATCTACTTAGAAAGTTCACATGTCATGTTTTTTGTAAAAAAAAAAAAATAGGACCACCCTAGCTTCAAATCCTAGACGTGTCACCGATGAGTGGAGCTACAAAAAATCATTGTGCATGGACCCACAAACATAAATTAAGAACTAAATCACATAAACGAGCTTCCAGATTGCGAACTAATAGTGTGTGCGATCAAAGTAGGTGTTCAGTTTTCATACTACTCAGACGCTTTTGTAGTCGACAAGAATGTCTCGTTCTATTGAACAAACATCGTCGAAAAGACTAAAATAACTTTAGAAAAATGCGAATATGAGTATCGAATTTAGGACTTGAACCCTGTTGGTCTGGTCCAACCACAAAAGAACCTAACCGTATGAGCTACAGTCAGCTCGTCCGACGAAAAGAAGATTGCACTTGGATTAATTAACCGTTTCCATTTGGGACCTCTTCGATTACACCGGCCTGTCACCGAAACCTCTCTGGCTAGATCGAGGACGGATATTAGGAGGGGCAGAGGCAAGTTCGACAAAGCTGGCTGCACAACGTCTCGGTCCTTTCGATGCCCTTGCCTTCTTGTACACATCGATAGCTGTTTTTGTTTGCGTGAAGTACGCATCGGTAACTCAAACCAAGGAACGACGACGGAGGAAACTAAGCGCCACCTGATCGACCCATACTGCCATAACTGCTTTTGCTTGTGCTTAATTACCATGCGATGCTCTCTTTCCTTCTTTGTTGCCTTGCAACACGCATGGCAACGCCGGACTCGACAAAGCAGTACCTCAAGGGAGCGCGGCCGACGGCGCCCATCACGTACCAGGCCGGTGCAGCACGCCGGGCGGGTTCTGGCCGGGCAGCCAGGACAGCGACCACCTGGCCGGCGACTCCATGCTCCGCGTCCACCACCCGTCCCGGTTCATGGTCTTCTTCTACTCCAACACCACCGCGTTCGTCGCGTCGATGGTCGTCGTCATGCTGCTCATGAGCAACACCGTGATGCAGCAGCAGCAAATTCAGGTACTCGTCTACAACGCCATTCAGGTACTCGTCTTCTTGTGCAAGCCCGTGGAGAATTTGATCCACGATTGGCAACAAGCACTTGAAAGGTACCTCAACAAATTTGAGAGATTGGACTTGGAGCAGCAGCAGCAGCAAAGCAGAGCATCCGAGCACGGCAATGACGACGCGTACCAGATTCTCCGGAAGTCGCGGATGTATCTGCTGCTACTCCGGATTCTTGCGGCGAGCGTCACGTACCAAGCCGGACTGAACCTTTTCGCGAATACGCAGAGGATGCGTATCTTTTCATTGATAGGAGAAGTGTTGTACAGCATGGGATTACAAGAGCTCACTAAGCCATGTACGCAGGAAGGCATGGAAGTGAACTAGGAACAGAACAGACATGGGGTTGCTCAGCCCCAAAAGCCTAAAATGCTATCTCTTGGGAATGATGTTATGCAGTCCGGTGGCGCCGGCCCTGGCCCACATGCGCGCTTCGTCTTTGATGATGTCGGAAAGCCGGGAGATGGAGGGCTGCTCGCCATCGAATATGCAAGCGTTCCGGTGCTTCTAAAGCCATCAAGCGATGAGAATGATTAATGAGGCCAAACCCTTGTGCGTCAGGGATGGCGAACGGTTGCAGGACGTTTCCCACCAGGCGTAGAAGTCAGTGTCGCTGCTCGGGATGTCGGCAGTGGATCGAACCCAGATGAGGATCTCGTGCCGCATTTGGCGGGAGAAAGGGCAGCCCACCAAAAGATACTGGACAGTCTCCTCTTCTTGGTCGCATAGGGCGCAGGAGTCCTCGTGCGGAAGGCCATGTCGAGCGAGACATTCAGCCGTCCAGCACCGGTCTTGCAACGCGAGCCAGATAAGGAATTTTATACGAAGGGGGCCCAAGGCTTCCAAGTTAGCCGCCAATGTGGGTCCTGGCAGGCGCCTAAGCGCCTAGGTGGACTGAACCCGCCGGGTGGCTTCTGGCAAGGCGATGCCGCCACCGACGGTCAGTGGCGATTCTACCGTCCGGGCACCCTGGGCACGTGCCCGGGCTCGAGCGCTGCAGATCACAACGTACGATGTACGATCCAAAATACACCAACTTCTGGCTAGTCTGGGCATCGTTTTTGCCTTCTCGGCCGGCAAGTGTCCAAATCCGTGTACGTGTCCCTGCTGGTCGTTCCTGTGTTCCTCTACGTCGGCATCCATGTCGTGGTCTTCATGTTAGAAGTGTGGCCGGTTCGCCCGGCATGGAGCCGGCCGAGAAGGTGGAACAGTGCGCACCCAGCTGGCTCAAGGAGCTGTTCGAGCACCCCGAGAAGGGGGGTGAGGAGGCGGCGGACGTCGAACGGACACTGGAGAAGAGGCAGAAGCTTCTGCTGCTTCTTGAGATCCTTGCGGCGAGCCTCACCTACCAAGCCGGCATGAGCCTGCCGGGCGGCTTCTGGCAAGAGAGCAAGCTCGGCCATGTCGCCGGCGACCCGGTGCTCAACGACAACTACCCGCGCCGCTACGTGGCCTTCTTCTACCGCAACGCGACGGCCTTCGTTGCGTCCCTTGGCGTCATCATGCTGCTGGTGAACAGGAAGCTCTTGGCGACAGGGATACGGTCCCGCGCACTGCGGGTGTGCGTGATCCTCGACCTCGTCGGCCTCATGGGCGCCTTCGCCGCCGGGAGCTGCCGGAAGGTGTCAACCTCGATCTACGTTCTCGTTCTGACATTCGCAGTTCTACTCTGCATCGCTCTCCAGGTCACGCTGGTCTTGTCGGAGACGGCGTGAGGACTTGCGAAGAGGCTCCTGTCAAAGCTCGGCGCAGTCGAAGACCAAGCCGGAGGCGACGGGCGGCATGGCTCGGCCGTCGCCGCCGGAGGGGAAATTCCTCTGGGAGATGCGCAAGTACGTGCTGCTCCTGGCCACGCTCGCGGCTTCCAGAGGAACTCCGCCAGGCGGGTTCTGGCCCGACAACGACGCCGGCGAGCTCCTCGTCACCTACCCGCGCCTATACAAGGCCTTCTTCTACCTCAACGCCACCCCCTTCTGGGGGCACAGCCAGGCTCGTTTTTCTCCTCTCAGCCAGGCCCCGCTGAGAAACTAACCAAAGACGCCCTATAAATATCGATGCAGATCATATTTTCATATCACTCGCTGCACGGCACGAAGACGTGAAGCCGGCTAACCTCCCACTCGACTCATCGCGATGCGTGCGCCAAGCTAACTTTGGGTGCAGCCGCTTGCAGCCTCCTTCCTCACCCAGACGTCTTTGTTTGTTTGGGTAGGTTGCTAACTGCATTGTTCTCTATACATATCGATGCAGAGAGACAGGAAGTCCAATAGAGCTCGTGTGGTGGTGGTTCATGCTGATCTAAAACCGGCAAATACGCTGCTTGCATTGATGGGATGTGGAAGGACTGCAGTGTGGCAGGTCAGGTACGTGCAGATCATATAGAGCCCGGAAGTTCGACAAGATGTGATAGCTGATTTTGCGAGCTGTGACATTATGACCAACAATGCAGAAAGCAGGTGCCATACGTCTATGGGGCTTCGAAACTGAAGGATTCTGAAGTAGGCTTCCGTGCTTCTATCACCGGCGCTCCTGCAGGCTCGTTCCTTCAACTACCCTTTCTGCAGATTCTGAAGCAGGTTCGTTCGTTCATCTATCCTTTCGCGTCAACTTCACAAGTCTGGTGCTAATGTAGCTAATGATATTAGTTGGCTTGTTAACACCATGTTTATCTAAAGCTTCATGTAAGAAAGACACCTCATGTTACTCGATATCTCGATATGTGGAATCATTTGATGCTTAGACATCTGATACAGCTGTGGCACTTGTAAATTTTTGGAAACCCTTCAGAATCTGGCTATTGATATGAGTGTCCCTACAAAAATCGTATTAGTTGGCTTGTTGACACCATATTTAAGAAAGCTTCATCCTAAAAAAGACATCTCAGGTACCTGGACGATTTGTGGGATCATGTGCTGGTTAGTGGTCATAGCGGAGTTGTGTGGTTTATTCCTGGCACTTGTAACAACAGCACAATAAGATGTCATGGCAAAGGTGTGATAGCTCCCGGGGTACCGACACCCCTTTATCCTATCCGTCGAGTCCCCCCGAGATGCGTGCAGTGGCTTCACGAAGTGCAGACCACTTGCAGCGGCAGCTTGCTTTAGCAGACCATTTGACTGAACAAATACTCGTGCTTATGGGGCACATGTAGGCCACAGGATAGGCAGCAGACACTAGTCCTCTGGCGCCACTGTTGAAAAGACTAGCCATAGACGGTGCATGCAGTGTCCCGTATAGGACCAGGTCCTGCCACGTACCGCACCGCTCCTGCCCATCCTATTTTTGGTAGATTTTCTATTATTTTGGATAGATTAAGAGTACTCAAATCATCGATGTTGCAATGTTGACTGGCTGGCCACATAAGGTAAATATGAGTGGTCACATCTGTCTTTTAAGAGGAGGCTGACATGACAACCCTGCTGGACTGGCTGGCCACAGACGCGAGGGATTCTGCCTACAATGAACAGTGTGAGTCTAGGCTCATTTGCGTTTAAAATATTGTCAGCTATTGCGTTGAACGATCTTCAAGACCTGCTAATTAAACAGGTGGTACAGGACCTGACACGGATCTCAAGGAGCTGGTTTTGGACCGACGGCAATGATAGTGGGGTGCCTGGACACCCGGGTGCTAAAAAGCTTGTCTCAAGGTGTCATTTGTCCATGGGGATTCGGAACCAAAGGATTCCGAAGTAGTCTTTCATGCTTTACCGCCGCACCTGCAGGTTTGTTCGTTCAACTACCCTTTCGCCTCAACTTCAAAATTTTGGCACTAATTAGTGCTAGCTATTGATACAGTATGAGTTTCCCTACAAAAAATGATATTATTAGACTTGTTGACACCATGTTTATGAAAGCTTCATGCTAAGAAATATACCTCAGGTTACTGGACGATGTGTGGGGTCATGTGCTGGTTAATTGTCATGATGGAGTTGTGTGGTTTAGCCATGGCACTTCTAACAAAAACACAATAAGGTGTCGTACGTCCATGGGGATTCGAAACTGAAGGATTCTGAAGTAGGCTTCCATGCTTCTACCGACGCTCTTGCAGGTTCGTTCTCTTCAACTTGCCTTTCGCCTCAACTTCAAAAGTTTGGTACTAATGATAGCTATTGATATGAGTTTGCCGATAAAAGTTATATTAGTTAGATTGTTGTCATCATGTTGTTGAAAGCTTCATGCTAAGAAAGACACCTCAGGTTACTGGACGATGTGTGGGGTCATGTGCTGGTTAGTGGTCATGGCGGAGTTGTGTGGTTTTGCCATGGCACTTGTAACAACAACACAATAAGGTGTTGTACGTCCATGGGGATTTGAAACCAAAGAATTCTGAAATAGGCTTCCATGCTTCTACCGACGCTCCTGCAGGTTTCTTCGTTCAACTATCCTTTTGCCTCACCTTTCAAAGTCTGGCACTAATTAATGCTAGCTATTCATATGAGTTTCCCTACAAAAATGGTATTAGTTGGCTTTTTTTTGCGGGAATATTAGGTGGCTTGTTGACACCATGTTTATGCAAGCTTCATGGTAAGAAAGACACCTCAGGTTGTTGAACAATGTTGCAGGGTCATGTGCTGGTTAGCGGTCATGGCAGAGTTGTGTGGTTTACCAGTGGCACTTGTAACAACATACGTCCATGGCGATCCAAAACCGAAGGATTCTGAAGTAGGCTTCCATGCTTCTACCGGCACTCCTGTGGGTTTGTTCGTTCAACTTCCCTTTTGCCTCAACTTCTCCGGCTTGTGATCATGGGATGCATAAATTTTGCAAAGCTGCCCTTTCATTGAACTGCTCAGTTGAAAACATTGTATGTGCCATTTTCTTTCACATTCTAAAGCCTTTTACTGATTACTTGTTTCAAGAAAAGCCTTTTACTGACTATTTTCCTGAGTATCAAGCGGCGGATACACCCATAAGAGAGTTATAAGCACAGTAGTGAGTATAATCTTAATTTTTTGTTTCAGGAAGGTTCGTGCTGAGTAACCCAAAGAGATTAGAGTTGGCGCCTAATATTTACAATCTTGTCGCAAAGTGGCAGGCTGTACATGTCATTGTTCTTGGGCTGGCTGGCCCTCGACAATGCTCGACAGTTTCCAAGCGCCAGCAAGGACAAACGATGATAAAATGACTGACTATAAATGCGTAGATCCTTTTACCTCCGAAAATACAGCACCATCACCATTTAGCTAGCTAGTACAACAATCAGATGGAGCTCCAAATGTTTCTCGCCATTAGTGTCGCGTACCTAGGTATAGGCAGACGGCTGTGGATCCAGGCTGAAATACAGCCCCTGCTGGGAGAAGAGTACTTGATCCCGGAAGACAACATCGTCCAGGGCGCCGCTGAGTTTTTCAATGTGAGTTTTTCCATGGGTGAAAGCGTCGTGCAAATCCGACTTGCATCGCGTGCCATCGAGCATCCACCGGGCGGCTGGCACGGCGGCGCTCTGGCGTGGTCCGTCGCCGCCGTTGTAGGAGCGGTTGCGGCGGTGGCGACTCTCGTTGCTCTATCATCGTCGTTTGCCTACCACCGGAGCTGCGGGTGCGCGTCCACGTAAATATGTAATTCTATTGAGAATGAATGTTCAAGAAATATACTCCGATCCTCTCAGTCAGCCCTCAGCCCACACAAATAAGATCGCCTTTTCTGTGATGTGTTAAGTTGTGTGTATGTACATGCATACGGTGCACTATAAGCCGTGTACAACTAGCAGGTTCTGCCTGCATGGAGTTGTTGTAACCGTGTGATGGTTAGGACTGAACTAAGCGGTTAGCTTGGTAAGCTGCCAACAAAAATTTGCAATAAATGATTGTAGTTAGGATTGATCTCTATCGTATCTAGCCTAACTTGGAGATCTATCCAGCTACTCATAAAGAACCTTGTAATCTGCTGATCGTGGTCGATCTTGTTACAGTTTAATTAACACATGTTAATTATGGGATAATCTCCCCTTGTCTTGTCCGGACCACTCAGATATCTGAAATCCCGCAAACTGGTATCAAACAAACATAGAAGAGATTTGGGGGAGATTGGATGTCTGCCACAAAGGACTCCGACACCGTTGGCCCCTAAAAACTACCCCACCGGGAGCTCTTTTTCCCACTCTGTCCCTCCTCTGTGCTTTGTATCCATATCTCTGAGACCGCCACCGCCGTTGTACCAGCCTAGCGGCCGCCCAGGCCTGGCCAGACATGTACCACTCCAGCCAGACACCCACCCGCCTTACGCTGCCGCTCCTACTGGCGCCCAGGTACCATCCGCCCCTACCGCCGTTGTCCATGGCAGACGCCGCACCTGGCAAGTGTTCGACCAAATGCCATCGCGAAATATTTTGACGTTGTCGTTGTTGACTTATAGTGGTTGTTTGGATAACAAATATTAGCATTGAGTTTATAGAAAACGAGTTTTTACATGATTTTTAGGAAAACCGGTTTTACTAACTTTTTTGTTAATAGTCAGTTTATAGAAGATCACGTTTGGGTCGAAAAGTGTGTTTGTCCAGTTCCCTATTCTCCGGCGATCTTCTTATTCTCGACTTTCCGTCAATGAAACGCAGGTAATGGAGCTGGGTAGTTGATCTCGCCGGACGGTCGCGTACACGCACACGTAGAAAGTTGCTACCATGGGCAAGCATCTGCAACCGGCTGCGAAATGTACGAAACGTTCCTTTTGGATCCACCTTCCTTTTGGTCGTTCACGCTGCATGCACGTCGGCGTTCATGGCCATGGCGCCCCTGCCTGTGGCTATGCACCCTCGCCGTTGGGGTTAAGGACGAGAAAAGCTTGTGCCCACTGGTGCAAACCCTTTGGTCGATGCCAAGCTGCAGCCATATATGTCTCCTCCTGCTTTGTTGTCGCGTGCCGGCGGCGGCGACGCTCAACGAGCTGACCTCGGCGGCTGCGACGACGACCAGGACGGACGACACGGAGGACGCGGCAGCCGTGGCGCGGCGGCCAGACGAGGACGTACGAGTACGACTACGTTGTACGACTCACCGGTGAGTCCATCACAGCCGCCGTCGTCTCACTGACCCTCGAGCAGGCCGGCGATATGTAGTGAGGACGTGGCAATGGCCACCAGCCTCGGTAGCTTCTCTTCGCTCATGAACGGGCCCGCCGGGATCGGCAACAAGGAACAAGGATACGCAAATCGAGTTTTTACAAAAACGACTAATATTCGTTTTTCCACAAACGCGAAATTCTGGGTTATAGAAAATTCGGTTTTCCATATCCACAGATTAGTTAGGCTAGCCAAACGTGGTTTTAGGTTGTTAGGCCGTTTTCCTAGTTTATATAAAACGGATTTTCTACAAACCATCTATCCAAACAACCCCTTAAGGAGACATGATGGCCGCATACTCACTGAAGAAGGATGAATTGTTGTCTGAGGCGTGCTTCACCACAAGTGTGGAGTTTCAAGACATGAAGCAAAATGCCATGACATTTTGGCAAAGTGTGCATGTTGTGTTCAATGATCAAAAGCACTACGCCCCCTACAACATGCAAGTAATACATGATCATGGTGCGAAGTCCCTGCTCCATCGATGATACACCATTCAAAAGGTCGTCAACAAGTATTGTCGTGCGTATGCACAACTGCAAAGAAGGTGACCGAGGAGCGTCACTCGAAGAATTTGTAAGTTTCGCTTCTTGGTTCTCTACATGTTGGTCATTTCATTAATTTGCTCAATTTGCAACTTGTTGATCACGTCATTGTCTAGCCCGGACAGGCGTGCACATTGTACTTTCACATTGTTGCATTGTTGCATGAAGCTCAATGGGCATAGCAACTGGATCAGCACGTGCCTATGAAGAAGTTCAAGCTCGAGGAGAGGAAGCCTTTCGAGGAGTGGAAAAATTGAGGTTATCGTGATACAATTATTGCTTGTGCAGGGCAGCCGCAGACACGTTAGTTCAGCGAGATTGTACTTATCGTGATACCGTTACTTGCTTGTCATTTGCTTGCTTGATGCCCTACTGGATACCATGGCTAATTCACTTGCTTATTTTAAGGACACTCGACAACCTTTTACCCTGCCAGAACAAGGTTTCGATGCTTCCCTTACACGGAAACAATTGGAAGAGGAGCATGGACAGCAGCTTGACATGTAAGGCATATTTGCTTCTGCTCCATTGGTTCTCATGATATCAGGCTACCAGCACACTCTTGACTATTCGGTGTTCCATACAGCGTTGTCGAGGATTTTTGTGTGTACCATATTTTTTGCAGAGTCGATAGAATTTGAACTGAAATCTACACGAAATTGATGTACATGAGAATACTTGCACTACCTTTCTTTGTTTGTTCAGATATGGCCAATTTATTTTCTGAATTCTACCTGGCATCAATCAAGTAATCATGTGACCTCTGTTTCCCTGCATAAAGAAAATATTTCCCGTGTTCGTTGTTTGCATGTTGTACAACAGCCTGCTCAACGTTCAGGGTCAAAATAATGAATATGTAGGGAAAATTAAATTGTTAGCGAGTAGTAAACGCTGGCTGCTATACATTATTCGTGTCAGAGTTGAAGAGAAGAATTCCTGAGAGGGAGAGAAGGCTAGCTTCACCATAGAAGAATGAAACTGGAAAGAAGATGATGAGATAATAAAGTTCATGACAAATTATACCAACAGATTGATTACAGAAAAAAAACTGTTACTACTACTGTATACATACTCCCTCTATCCCGAATTAAATGGCTTAAAAATCACACAATCGAGGGGAAGGGAGAAGAAGATACATATTCAATTCAGATGACAATTACAGTAGATGCATGCATGGTGAAAAATGCATAAAAATAAGTTCAGAGGAAGATGAAGCAGTCCATGGACATGAGGGGGTTCTTGAGGTCATCCACCAATTCGCCACTCCCACCGCCGGCGTGGCCCGTCGTTGCCCCGGCGATCATCCTCCTCCCGGCAGAATCTGCTGCTGATCGGCATGACGAGGAAGAAGAAGACGACGAAGGCCTCTTCTTGCTCCTGCAGGACGCCGAGCCTCCAGCCACTGTTCTCGAAGGCGGCGCTCGAGGGGGTAGCTGCCGCAGGCACCTCGCTGCCGCTGTCGTCGCCGGAGCTATACGGCGGCTGTTGCTGCTGGTGCCATGCTTCTTCTTCGTCGGAGATATGACCACGGACAGAGTCGGCGGCGTTCTTGGCAACAACAGTGGACGTCGAGCGGCGGAGGCCGGCCGGGGGAGCTTCTTCTTCTTCTTCCTGTTGTTACTGTCGGTGTCGAGCACGACGACCTCCATGTTGTCCATGTCCCTGCAGGCCCGGACCTTGAGGTAGCCAGCCGAGAAGGGACCTGTACCTGACGACGACGGCGAGGAAATGGAGGAATGACTCGTTGCAGCCGAGGAGGAGGAGGCGGTGGTAGCCATGGAGATGGATGAGCTTGTTGCGGCCGACAGCAAGGAGGAGGAGGTTGATGTGGAGACGGCGGGAGAAGCGGAGGCGAGCGGGAGCGGGTGCACGGCGACGGCGTGCTTTGCGGCGCTCCTCGCGGTCGGAGAGCCGCCGCTGCACAAAGACAGGGAGTGGCCGTCGTCACCGGCGGTGGGAGAGGGAGAAGAGCAGGGATAGCATCTGCTCACACAGGTGCCCATCGAGCCCTGCTGCTCTTGCTCTGCTGCAACTCTTCAGACTTCTCTGTTCTCTCGCATTTCACAAGTGATGAGCATCTGTGTATTGTATTGTGCCATAAAGCACAACGTGCCAACCAATTAGTAGTAGACTTTTTGCGCCAAATTAAAGCTGGCATGGCATGGTCATTTGGTCAGACTCAGACCGAGCGCCAAATGTTTGAATCTGCAACGGCAGGCAGGCTGGCAAAGTACGCCACCAGCACAAACATGAACCATTTCAATTTCAATTGCATTAATCAGTTGCAACAACACCACCTCAACAGGCAGGCAGATGCAGTCCACTGGGCAGATGCAGTGTGTGCTCATGCACACATGGTAATTAAACATATATCCCAGAGTTATTTAAGGTGCTAGCTAGCTCTACTGAAGACACACGCACGCGCAACAGTTTGTAACAATGCCAAGGCAAAAAAAAAACACAAAAGCGCAATCTGAATGAACCCTGCAAACCAAAAAAATATGATAAAGGAAGTATATCAATATTGAGAAGATATCAATTACACCGAGCCTCTGCACAAAACTGACTCAAAAGCTACTCAAGTCATCAGAGGGCACACAACCAAATTGTTGCAAAAGAAGAAGAAAAGTGATCAACATAACAGCTACAGCAAACAATATCAACAACCATTAATGATGACAGCCTTAAGTAACAGAATAAGTGCTCCAAAAATGACGCCTTTAGGAAGAGAACGACACATGAGCATCGCCATCGCTGGACCCAAACAGTGTAGCTATATCATGGGTTTTCACCATAAAGAGGAGTCACATAGGGCACCTCAGGAAAGGGCAGAACCCACGCATCAAGCAGAAGTTGATTAGTCTGATCTGCATAGATGCCACCTTGGCTCATGTTGAGCATTACAAACCTCTACACTAGGTGAGAGGTATACAATCACACGAGTGCGCCGCCAGGAACCTCTAATATGGAGGCTAAAACACGTCGACCTTGCGCTCCGTGGTTAGAGGCTTTTTGTTTTGCATGTGTCAGATGGGTTGATACATAAGCAAGCGTTTTCCCTTAGTTGTACATTCTACATGCCCAGCACACAATTATAGTTGTACACATCTTCGGTAAGTGCAATAGGAGTTACCCGTCCGCGTGGGTATGTACATCTAGTGTTGTGTGGGTCGAAAAGTTGAAAGAGGAGCAATTTTTTTTTCCTTTTTCTTTTCATCCCATAGTGGTACGATCATGCAGCAGGTGTGCAAGTAACCCACACAATGATGGCTGGATATGTCGGAGTGGTATAGGAGTTTTCTCCTTAGTTGTAAATAGCACATGGCTTGCGTGAGGTTATAGTTACATATCTCCAAGACCCACAATTGCAGTGAATATCACGAGGTAACATTGTTAAGAAAACTGGTTAATGATCTAATTGTGCTAATTAAGATGATTTTTCATTGGATAACGAGTTAGCCGATCTTACAAATAAAGGAGGAAAATCAAAAGGTGTTGTTGCTGGGAGCAAAGCTCATAGATCAGGTAACAAGTGCAGTGTTCCGCACTTCATAGGGTGGCGTTCTGGCCTTCTTCGGATCAGTGGCTAAAGATCTTCGTCGGCGACACAACCTAGTGACCATCAACTCTTGGGGGGAGGGGGGTCTTTTTTTGCGCATGGATGCCTCAGTTCTCATTTGATGTTCTCCTATTGTCCAGCGTTTGAGTTGTGGTTTCCTCCTAAGTTTGCTAGTGCTTGGTGCCCTAATATAAAGTTGGAGTCTACTTGTGTCTCCTGTTCTACTCATGTGCTCTCAGGCGCTGGATGATGGAGTTGTGATGTTGCTTTTTCTTGTTAGTTGGTCTCTTTAACAGAAATCAGAGGGCCGCTCTTTCATTCAAAAACGTGTGCGTTAAGGGCCGAGCTTGTCCACCGATCAAGACGCATGTCTACTGTGCATAACACTTGTAGGAAACATTTTTTCTTCTGCCTTAGGGCGTGGAACTTTAGGGAATTGGTCCATGTCACATGACTTATTCCATTACTACTCTATGGGATCTTATGGAACCTGTTCATGGATGACATGGTTGGGGTATGATCATAGAAGATATTCTCCTAAAGTAAACCAGCTTGTCCTTCCTAGGTAGGGGACTTGTGTGTTGATTGGATGCGGAGAAACCTTCCATTGTAAATTCTAATGTGGCAGATTCATTTCTTTATCTGGATGGCCAAATCAATAATTCAAGTCACACACCTGCATAATCTGCCCTTTGTTCTTTCGTTAAATTAGCTTTAACTATTTTTATTGTGTCAAAATACTTCGGAGTTGAAGAGAAGTAGCTCCTATACGACGCATTATGCGTCAAAATGCCAGTATTTTGCATGCGCCATCCCGACTGGGCCGGCCCAATAACAAGGCATTGTAGGGACATTGGGAGGCCGGCATTGTTATAACGAATTGTGACCCTGTAGCAGCACGACACTATAGTGAACCGACACTGTGGCGGGTTTTTCAAATCAATTTATAGAAAACACAGGAAAAGAATCACATTTTTTTCAGATGAGCGAACATTTCCTAATTTCTGAACAATTCTTGAGATTTCCAAATATTTTTTGAAGTTTTCAAATATTCTGAACATTAATTTCTAAACAAAATTCAAAATCCCGATGAAATTAAAAAAGGGATAATCCTAAAAAAATCTAATTTACGAGCAAATTTGGAAATTTATAAACATTTTTTAAAAAATAAAACCATAAAATAAGAACAGGACGAAAACTTTTGTTTCCAAAATCCAATTTCATTTTGTTCCCTCACTTGTGTGTATATTTAGGACCTATTCGGTAGCTCGCCAGCTCCCAACTTCCGCGTATCCGCGAGCGGAGCTGGCCCGAACGGCCCGGCGCCAGGAAGCTTGCCTCCCGGATCAAACCAGCATCCACGTACAAAAACTGGGTGCTGGTGTTTCGTCGATCCCAGAAATCGCAAGAGTTGGAGTTCAAGCTATTTACGGCGAGCTGCCATCGGGAAGTGGAAGAAAACGTTTCGTCAAGCGTGGAAAAGACCGGAGCGACTCCCAGAAACGAGCTTAATGGGCCAGCCAGCTCCAACTTGGGCCAAGTTTGGCCTGTCCTCAACTCCCAATTGGCCAAAATCAACTGAAAAAGGCTGCCAGCCCATGCGTTGCGAGAAAAAACTGGAGCTGGCACACCGAACGGTTTTCTGATCGCTAGCTTTCATTTGGGAAGCTGGCATACGAAACTGGAAGCTGGATTTCAGGATTTTCAGGAGTTGGGAAGCTGCCGAACAGGCCCTTAGTTGACTATTTGAAGCAAAGAATGAAATCACTAGTTAGGGGGTATCCCTTGCAAAGGTGAATCCCACCTTTTCACGCGTTGTCAAGTCACGCACTGCATCTGCGTCATTTATTGTAACCTGTGAGTTTTTTCCTTTTTTCGTAGATTCGCTTATTCAAAACGTTTTGTCTTGAACTTACCATAAAAATCCCGAGCCGTTTGCACCGTTGCCTTTATCTCGTTGAAATGTTCGGAACTGGTTTGCATATTAGTAGGTTTTGACGAACTCTTTTTTCATGAAAAAAGAAAGAAATAGACCGAAGCCGGAAGCGAAGTTTTTGTTTCAGTTATTCTTTTTCTTTTCCGAGAGGCTCATCTGGCTTCTCGCGTAAGCCAATCTGTGCCTCCACGTGAAAAAAATCTATGCTTCTTGTGGAAGCAAAAAAAATGTATTATCACTTTCCAAGAGGCACAGCTCTGCTTCTCGTGGAAACTAAGAAAACATTTTTTCCTTTTTCAAGAGGCACAATTGTGCTTCTTGTAAAAGCAAATCTGTGCCTGCACAAGGAGCAAATATGTGCTTCTCGTGAAAGAAAAAAACATGTTTTCCCCCTTTCCTAAGAGGCACAACTGTACTTCTCACGGAAGCAAATCTACGCCTCCATGAGAAGCAAATCTGTGCTTCTCGTGAAAACAAAAAAATCTCCTTTTCTGAGAGGCACAGTTGTGCTTCTCTTGAAAGCAAATCTATGCCTTCACGAGAAGCAATTTGTGCTTCTCGTAGAAGCCAAAAAAATGTGTGTGTTTTCCTTTTTCAAGAGGCATAGTTGTGCTTCTCACGGAAATAAATATCCCCCTCTTCGGTAAGCAAATCTGTGCTTTTCGTGGAAGCACAAAAAAAATCACGTGAAAAAAAATTAATTTTTTCTCAAAAACCGAGCAAAAATTGAAAGCCAAAAAAAACATCTCAAACCCGAAATCGCGTACAGATAAATTAAAAAAATAAAATCCTGAGGGAACGCTTAGCACGAGACACGTGCCGACGGCTATACGCACCACTTGGCGAGCTCTCAGCCCACCAAAGTGACCCTTTCAGGGATCCCGCAAGGGTACCCATTGCCTAGTTGTTATAGTCAAATAGAAAAAATACCGAAATTAAGTATACCTTGCATCTATCTCACGGGACTATTTCTCACCAAAAAAAATCTATCTCATGGGACCATGAGAGCTCCTATTTGCCGCGTAGGTCGGCAAATAGGCACTAATCGCATGCATTTTGGACCAGCCCATGTGCGGGCCAGGCACCCTTGTGTTTTTTCATTTTCCTTCTTTATTTTTTGTTTCTTTTTGTTTTTATTACTTCAAGAACTGTTCGATAATCTCAATTTTAAAAAAATGAGTTCAAGATTTTTATTTTATTTTTATGAATTTCAAATGTTGTTCATGAATTTGGAAAGTAAAAAATTTCAAAAATATGTTAACAAAATTTAAAAAATCGTGATTTTATAAATATTCAATATTTTGAAAACTGCTCAAAAATTTCTAAATTTGAAAACATGTTCTCCAATTTTAGAAAAATGTTCATGAGTTTAAGAATGTTCATGAATTCGAAAATAGTTCATAGATTAAAAATTTGTTCGTGAAATCAAAACGTGTTTTTGAATTTAAAAAGGTTTGTGAATTCTAAAAATGTGAATTAAAAAAGCATGATTTTTAAGAATGTTCGTGAATTAGAAAAGTGTTCACTATGTTCAAAAAGTTCATCATTTCTAAAAATGCTTGCAAATTCCAAAAACGTTCGCTATTTAAAAGATATTCTAGGATATAATAATTGTCCAAGAATTCACAAAATGTTCATTAAATGTTCACGAAAAGGAAAAAAGGAGCATGAAAAATAAAAAAGAGAAAAAACAATAAAATCATGGAAAAACAAAAAAATACCTATCTAGGAAGGTTCTAGAACCTTACCAACACCGAAATACGGAGTCTCCCGTAAACCTACATGTGTCGGCCGAGTATGAGTCATAGAGAATCAATAGGGTGTGTGTTTGCTCGCTACCCAGCGACCCCGAAATAACTAGTTAAGGGTTACCCCTTGCAAATATCACTCCATAGCTTCTTAGGTGCTGACAAGTGGCGCACTTCATGCGTCACCTATCATAACATCAGAGTTTTTTTGCAGATTCATTTATTCAAGACGTTTTATCTCTTGAACCATACGTCAAATACCGAACCATTATCCCTGCAGGATTTGCAAGAGTTATTCAAAACAACATCTCATGTTAATAGGTGCCGATGAACTTTACCGCAAAAAAAACATTTCGATGAAATTCTTTATGAAAAAACATAAACAAGGAAAAACATAAACCGAAACAACGATAACAAAGAAAAACGAAAAACAACCAAAACAATGAATACCGAAAAGGTTGCGATTTTCAACTTTTATTAGAAGCACATGCTATGCTTTTCCCTTTCGCGGAAACGATGTTGTGCTTCCCGCGGAAGCACAACATGTACTTTTCCTTTTTGGGGGGAAGCATAGGTTGTGCTTCTCGCCGAAGCACGGGCTGTTTTGTCTTCATTTTTTTTAGGGAAGCACAACTATGCTTTACCCTTTTCGAGAAACGTAACGGCGATTCTTGTGAAAGCACAGGTTATGCTTCTGGTGGAAACACCAAATTATGCTTCTCGCAAAAGAAAATATATGATTTCTCTATTTCTCAAGAAGCATACTTAGTGCTCTGTAAAAAGGAAAAACCAAAAAAAGTTCCCAGCAAAACCTGCAGGAAGGAATCAAAAGCCGAAAACCCCGAAAAAGTCAAAAACCCTGAAAAAGTGTGCAGAAAACAAAAAACAATCATGTCGCGTAGTCACACACGGAGAACGCTTCCACACACAAGAGCAACACGTTACGAACGACGCCCGCTGATTAGTTACTTTCCAACCACCCGCGCGATAAATAGGAACTGCCCTGTCTAACCTGACTTTGATTTGCCCGTTTTGTGTGGGCTTTGGAGCTCGGCATATCCTATTTGGCGCTTCAGACGTTCATTACAGTGCATTTTGCAAACGGGCACACACACACCCTTCGTACTGGGCTGGCCCATTTAGCATTTTATTTCTTCTATTAAACTACAAAAAACACAATAGTGAGGGCGGCTGAGGGATTAGAAGTCGCGACCTCTCAGTAGTAGATTAGCTGTAGTAACCACCATAGACACAACACATGTTGTTATTACTAACTAAGTTTTCGCCTTTTATTTCTTTCTCTCCGTTTTCTTTTCTCTTTTGTTTTTACTTTTTTCTTAAATTCGTGAATTTTTTTCCAAATCCTTGAACTTTTTCCAAATAGATGAACTATTTCCAAAATTTATGAGCGTTTTCCATTTTTCGTGAACTTCTTTTAGAATTGATGACTTTTTTCAAAAATAATTGAACTTAGTTTCAAATTTTTGAACTTTTTTTCTAAATTGATGAACTTTTTTTCAAAAACTGATGAAGTATTAATTTGTGAACTTTTTTCAAAATTGATGATCTTTTTTGAAAAAACCGATGAACTTTTTCCAGTTCGATGAATTTTATCAAAATTGACGGACATTTTTATCAATGAACGTTTTTCAAAATTGATGAACTTTTGTCAATTGTTGAACTTTTCTTCAAAATCGATGATACCTTTTTCTCCAAATGGATGAACTTCTGTTATAATTTTCTTAAACCTTTTTTGATTTCAGATTTTTTTAACAAGTATTAGAAAACCGTCTTGGTTTTTTCTACAAGGCCAACACCACAAAATAACCAAAAAAAAAACTAGTCCACGGACGAGCGAGCGAACATTACGGGCGTGCAGCTGGAGCGAAACGTGTTGATTGGCCGCGGCCCACTCATGCGCACGTGAACACCAGTTGGCTCCAGGGCGCAGAAGGCGCAATATAGGAGCTCCCTTGGAGCTCACTCATTCAAGTTCCAGCCGCTTTCAATTCACGTAAGCCGACAGAGAAAAAAAGACAAGCCCAAACGAATTCAAAATACATGAGACTACCTATTGTTTAGGTGTTGGTCTTTGAATTAATAAAATGCAAAGGCTGACGTGTTTCTTTGTTCCACCGACTTATTTATCCTCGCTCCTATCCGACGCCGTCCAGGTCGCCTGCGGTCTTCTCCCTTGGCCGATGGCGTTTTCAGACATGCCTTGTCTCCACGTTCTGCTCTTGCCGCTGCCTAATGCTCGTGTACCGTTGTCCCCAGGTCATCCTGCTACCCCACTCCTCCCTCCCTCTTCGATCTCTTATTCTCTTTGGCGTCGACCCCTTCCCCCTCCCTTCCCCGCACACAATCAACCTCTGACTCCCCTTCGCCTGGGACGTCGTTGCGTCATTCCAGACTCCAGGTTGCTCCCGTCCGGGGCCTTGCCACGAGACTCTCATCTTTGGTCCAAGAGCTACGCGGAGAAACGACCGACGGGAAAACGTGATTTTTGTCACGCTATAAGCAGTAAAACCAATAATAAATACGATGAAGGATGTAAAATCAAAGTGATACTCTTTATGTATATAAATGTAGTGTAATACTAGTCCTGAACACAAGTTTCTTGTTTTCCTTTGGAGGGAGAGCACAAGTTTCCCTCCTTCAGCTGGCAAAGACAACAAATATGCTTGCGGAAGTTAGTGTCAACTGAGAGTTAATAAGTAGTATTTCATTTATTCAAAAATATAAGATGTTTTGGATATCTCAATATGAACTACATACGGACTGAAGTGAGTGAACAAGCACACTACATCCGATTCAAACAAAATATTAGAATATCTTATATATACGAACTGATGGAGTATTTTTTGTGAAAGGAGGTAAAAGAGTTACCTGTCGACTAATAAGTTATATGATAAATTTTTCATTCAACAAACCAAAAACTAAACTGAGACAACTGAGATTCATTGTTGGGCCAACTGAGATAAAGATTTAAATCTCTCACTCAGCTAACATATAGTCGCACCCCTGTTTGCATTACATATATACAATGAAAGACGACCTTAAACAACAACATCCATGAGAGCATCTACAATTAGAGTCCTCATATCCTCCTCAAACATTCGGATAGACAGCCGGATCACTATCCGAACAAGATAGAGAA
>NC_057799.1:64246304-64247303 GCF_018294505.1 Triticum aestivum
GTCCACAAATCCCCATATCCAACCCATATATGAAGAGGGGGTGGAGATGTCTGGGCTTGTCCGGATAGTCCGCACGTAGGATGCAGCCCATCTTTTCTCCCTCTCTTTATCTCCACCAATCACGTGCATGTGACCGGACAATATGAGAAGTGTGGTTGGTTTGCAAGGAAAGGGGCGGAGGGGAGTCAAAGCAGACATGTCCGGAAACTAACCAGACGCGTCCGCAGATGTCTGAGAGGTCTGATTTGTGCATCATGGTTGAAGATGCTCTGAGATATATTTTCACGGTCTTCATTTGTAGATGTCGTCCTGGCAAATACTTCACATGCATCTTCTTACCATTTATTTGCGGAAAGGCCAAATCTGAATGCCGCGTAGGAGTATTAAATAAAATAAGCCCTTACAACAACTTTCTTAGAAGAAAAAGAAAGTCCTGGAGAACCCTTGGAAGAAATCAGCAGTATCTTTCTTTTGCATCCATTGGCGGTGTGTCGTGGGCAAAGCTCATTGTCCCTCTGAGTCACCATCTCAGCGGAGCAACCTGTTGAAGCCCAGGAGGTTATAAAAACAACAGTCGGGGAGTCATCAATGTAGATCAAAATATGCTGGTGACCATGAGCTGGATAGAACACTGCCCTAGAAAAATCGGCCCCGAGGAGAGCTAGAAGATAATCCCAACTCCAACAAGATAAAGAAGGGGAACACAAAACCTCACAAGTTCCCTGACAGAGTTTTATCTGGTAGAGTTTCATTGAGGGAAAGATAACTGGAAGACAAAAACACGCCGCAACGACATACCCTCTGAAGGATGTCACCATCGTGAACAAACGCTAATCACGTTAGACTTGAGTGCCCAACGATCGACACCATCCTCCAACTTACCTACGCACTCCGAGAAAGGACATGGACATGGAAGATCTGGAAGAGCCCATGAGACACGGACATGGACGCTTAGATATGAGGATCCCCATCCTTCTGTCATCGTAGCGAATGGCGGAG